>NC_069126.1:16671782-16721782 GCF_026914265.1 Mya arenaria | reverse complement strand
TTATAGAGACCTTTAATGAGATTTTGTTTTGGGCCCCGATAATTATGGTCTAGGTCAAGGTCGCTATTGCTAAAAATAGAAATATGAAAAGTACTGAAAAAAATAAGTAAGGGTTGACATAGTGTGACAAACTTGGAATATAGGACAAGTGTATAGAGAGCTTTCATTGGATTGCCTTTTGGCCCCCTAGGATCAAGATCGCTGTTACTAAAAATAGAAAACTGTTTGGTACTGAACAACTTAAGTTATGGTTGACATACTTCAACCAAACTTGATATGTAGCAAGAGTTTATGGACGATTTCCATTGAATTATGTTTGGGGCCCCTAGGATCAAGTTCACTGTTACATAAATTAAAAGAAAGAAGTTGAAACTCAATCTCTTTTGCCAATCATTTAATACCCGGCTTTGTCACATCACCATTCTTGTTTACTTTTTAATTTGATTTTTTTTTGCTTTTCAGTGGCACATACTACATCATTATAATATTCACTTCTAGGTCAAAGCGGCGTGGTCGAGCGCGGTGTCTTACGACAGATCTTGTTTCATTTTATTAGCTCACATGATCACAATATTTATAGACTAGTTGAATAGCATGCGTTATGAAGGCTAAGGTCAAATATTAGAAATAGGTAAAATGTTTTTTTTCTGCATCTGTTGAGAGCCAAAGCTCGGTATTTGGAAATAATTTTATGAAATGTATGACAATCACTACGCTTTAATTGTAAAAAGTTGTTCATACACTATACAAATAGATAAAAATAGTAAATTATGATGTTTTCTGCATGTTTTGATGTTAAGTACATGTATAATCATAGATACTTTTAATAACACTTGTGTTTTGGACAATTTGATAAAACTACATGTCAGCAAAAATAATACAAAGTACAGATGGTTTTCTGGCTTTTTACATGCTGGATATATGCAACAGAGCTGGATAATGTTCATTGCTGAAGTTAAATGCTGTTTTTAGTTAAATATCGGCTAACAATACCTGGGCTGATATTTTGATGTTGTTCGCTTTAGAAAGATTATATGTATATTCATTTATATAGACCAGAACTGATGTGTGTTTATTGTAAGAAACTGATTGATGGAGGGAAATTAAAACATCATATCAAGACGCACATAATGCGGTGGCCAACATCCTAAAAAATCTGAGGAAGAGCTAATTAGGTGGTTTAAAGGGAAACGCATCAAGGGATGGTATGACTTTAACACTAAATTCAACAACATTGGTGATGAAAATTACATGCGACAAAGGAGGCCCCAAAGAGGATAGGCCTAGAATGTGTGCAAACTGCAAAACATTTATTTCGTCCAGCGAGACTGAACTGACAAGATTCCCCAACCAAGGTAGCATGATACATACAGAAGGGTCCAGCGAGACTGAACTGACTAGATTCCCTAAACCAAGGAAGCATGATACATACAGAAGAGTCCAGCGAGACTGAACTGACAAGATTCCCCAACCAATCTAACATGATACATACAGAAGGGTCCAGCGAGACTGAACTGACAACATTCCCCAACCAAGGTAGCATGATACCTACAGAAGGTTCCAGCGAGACTGAACTGACAAGATTCCCCAAACCAAGATAGCATGATACATACAGAAGGTTCCAGCGAGACTGAACTGACAAGACTCCCCAACTAAGGTAGCATGATACATACAGAAGGGTCCAGCGAGACTGAACTGACAAGACTCCCAAATTAAGATAACATGATACATACAGAAGGTTCCAGCAAGACTGAACTGACAACATTCCCTAAATCAAGGTAGCATGATACCTACAGAAGGTTCCAGCGAGACTGAACTGACAAGATTCCCCAACCAAGGTAGCATGATACATACAGAAGGTTCCAGCAAGACTGAACTGACAGCATTCCCTAAATTAAGGAAGCATGATACATACAGAAGGTTCCAGCGAGACTGAACTGACAAGACTCCCAAACTAAGGTAGCATGATACATACAGAAGGTTCCAGCGAGACTGAACTGACAACATTCCCCAAACCAAGGTAGCATGATACATACAGAAGGTTCCAGCGAGACTGAACTGACAACATTCCCTAAATTAAGGTAGCATGATACCTACAGAAGGGTCCAGCGAGACTGAACTGACAACATTTCCTAAATCAAGGTAGCATGATACCTACAGAAGGGTCCAGCGAGACTGAACTGACAACATTCCCTAAACCAAGGTAGCATGATACATACAGAAGGTTCCAGCGAGACTGAACTGACAACATTCCCTAAATCAAGGTAGCATGATACATACAGAAGGTTCCAGCGAGACTGAACTGACAACATTCCCTAAACCAAGGTAGCATGATACATACAGAAGGGTCCAGCGAGACTGAACTGACAACATTCCCTAAACCAAGGTAGCATGATACATACAGAAGGTTCCAGCGAGACTGAACTGACAACATTTCCTAAATCAAGGTAGCATGATACATACAGAAGGTTCCAGCGAGACTGAACTGACAACATTCCCTAAATCAAGGTAGCATGATACATACAGAAGGGTCCAGCGAGACTGAACTGACAACATTCCCTAAATCAAGGTAGCATGATACATACAGAAGGTTCCAGCGAGACTGAACTGACAACATTCCCTAAACCAAGGTAGCATGATACATACAGAAGGGTCCAGCGAGACTGAACTGACTAGATTCCCTAAACAAAGGAAGCATGATACATACAGAAGGGTCCAGCGAGACTGAACTGACAACATTTCCTAAACCAAGGTAGCATGATACATACAGAAGGTTCCAGCGAGACTGAACTGACAACATTCCCTAAATCAAGGTAGCATGATACCTACAGAAGGTTCCAGCGAGACTGAACTGACAACATTCCCTAAATCAAGGTAGCATGATACCTACAGAAGGTTCCAGCGAGACTGAACTGACAACATTCCCTAAATCAAGGTAGCATGATACATACAGAAGGTTCCAGCGAGACTGAACTGACTAGATTCCCTAAACCAAGGAAGCATGATACCTACAGAAGGTTCCAGCGAGACTGAACTGACAACATTTCCTAAATCAAGGTAGCATGATACATACAGAAGGTTCCAGCGAGACTGAACTGACAACATTCCCTAAATCAAGGTAGCATGATACATACAGAAGGTTCCAGCGAGACTGAACTGACAACATTCCCTAAATCAAGGTAGCATGATACCTACAGAAGGTTCCAGCGAGACTGAACTGACAACATTCCCTAAACCAAGGTAGCATGATACCTACAGAAGGTTCCAGCGAGACTGAACTGACAACATTTCCTAAATCAAGGTAGCATGATACATACAGAAGGGTCCAGCGAGACTGAACTGACAACATTTCCTAAATCAAGGTAGCATGATACATACAGAAGGTTCCAGCGAGACTGAACTGACAACATTTCCTAAATCAAGGTAGCATGATACATACAGAAGGTTCCAGCGAGACTGAACTGACAACATTCCCTAAATCAAGGTAGCATGATACCTACAGAAGGTTCCAGCGAGACTGAACTGACAACATTCCCTAAATCAAGGAAGCATAATACATACAGAAGGTTCGGGAGTGACTGAACTGACAAGACTCCCTAAATCAAGGTAGCATGATACATAAAAATAGTTCCAGCGAGACTGTACTGACACTAACTGCAACCAAGGTAGCATAATCCATACAGAAGGTTTGGCAGCGACTGAATTGACAAGACTCCCAAACCAAGGTAGCATAATACATACAGAAGGTTCCAGCGATACTTCAAATGAAAACTGATGTAGATTTTAAAAACGTGCTCTTGTATGACTATCAAGTCCCAGTCCTTGCTGTCCTTCATGTAGTTACATTTTTGTAGGTAGAAGTATAAACTTCTAATCCAGTTGAAAATTTAAAATGTGACAGTGTCCTTTTTTGTTTGATCAGCTTCCCTGACTTCTTTTGTCCACTGTCCGTCTATCAACTTGCTTTAATCTGTACTAAATTTGCTTCTAGTGGCATCATGCAAAGAAAGGGGATTGAAGTTTGTTTGCATATATGAAATGTTGAGCTTCAGGTAGTGGTAATGAAAGTTTAAGTCAAACTGGGAGTGAAGTAACAGATGACAAAAAAACTGTTTGCCTGCCAGAGGGAAGGAAGAAAATATTAGGTAAGACATGCATTTTGTAATATGAATAAGTGTCCCTTGCATGTATGTACCTTGGTCACATTTCCATTTTCTTCAAGAAATAGTGTTGTTCATTTGTAGCATTTTTAATAAAATAAAATAATGTGACTGAATAGTGACTGACTATATTACACAATATACAGTTAGTGTGTAAAAGAATCCTTTTCAGATTCATTTCGATGGTGCGAGGACATGACAGCTAGGGTCATGCGGTATTGAGAGAGCTAGCGGACATTAATTACCAAGTAAATACCTCCTACTTTTAATGCACTTTTTAGTTGAGTTAGACAAATTTGCTCTTGCCTGTTTATCCCCTTCATGCACACCCTTCACTTATGATACTATGCAGTATGATATTCAGCATATGAGATTTCGCAACCAAAATTATATAAATTTATCTGCTAAATAAATTGATCTTTAAAAAGGGTAGATCACTGTACATAGAGAAAACCCACTTGTTCAGCTAGATGACCATCAATCCAATGCCCAGGTCAGGAATCGAACCTGATCGCCTTGATAAGAAGCGAGCGCGCTGAACAGACAATTATACTCAATGCTGATATGTTCGATATTGCATTACTTCTCAAATGCTCCTTCAAGCACAAAATATTCTGCAAAAATTAAACTCTTGCAAATAAACATTGGACTTAGTCTCTTAACATTCTCCTTTCAGAAAAGAACAATTTGGAGATCTATTTGAAGAAAAATGACTTTGGCTGTATAGTGTTTCAACTCCGCACGAAGATCGTGAATGAACAAAACAAAGGAAGAAAAACATCTTAAAGTAAATAACATTGTTTTAAAACTGATATTTTTTTTTGAAAGAACAGATCAGATTTAATCATTCTATCACCTACAGATTTCAATAACAACTTTTAATGGATTACATTAACAAACACCAGTTTCTTTGAAGAAGTTCTTTCGTTTTTATATTTGGTGAAAATGTAGAACAGAACAGATCATATATTTACCAGAAGATCATAGACCCATGTGGCCGAATATCATACAAAAATGGCGACAAGCACAAAACATGGGTAAATATTCATACATATATATGCACTTTCGTGCACTACAGACAACATATAACATACCAAACCTTACAATAATCAAAATTTTAACAATACAATGAATGGTATATAAGTGATCATATTTTATATGCATATACATATACATAAACACACACATATACATATACACATATAAACACACACACATACTTATGTTGGATATAAGGCAACATTTCGAAGTTCGAAAGCCTTGTAAATAAACATATTCAGATTTTTAAAAATAGTTTCATTTTCTGTATTGATCAACGAAATTAATTTATACATACTAGGATGTTGTCTATAAAACCTAGGTATAAATCTCATTCTTAGTTCATTAAATTATGTGCATTCTAGCAGAAAATGGTATTCATCTTCTAATAAGGAACAAACTATGCATTTACGATCATTTAGGGGCGTTGATTGCGGTCTATTTCATCGTCCCGTTTCAATGCTTAATATGTGTAAAGATAGACGCAATTTGGACACCGGCATTCTAAATTTTGTAATATTTATTATGTTGAGGTTTGGTTGAAATCTAAATTCTGGCACATTTTTGTAAAACCTTGCCCTACTGGACATGTCTTATTTACTTTGCCAATCTAAAATAAAACTATATTTTTACCTTTGTTTAAAAAGAAAGAAAAATATCTTAAAGGGACTGTACTCCGTATGATAAAACAGCGAAAAAACAAAAAAGAGAAATTGTCGAAAACTGACATAAACTTGGTATCGATATGTACAATGCATTGGAACTTACTAACTGAAGTACCACATAGTTTACAATTAATTTATTTTTTGCAGTTTTTTCTTATTTTTCCATTAAAAAATAATACTAGGTATGTCTACCTAGTAGAATTCATTCTTTATGCGTGATTGGCTAGTCGATGTTATCACGTGATATGACCATGTTAGGAATATAGCTTAAATATTCCAACTATTTAGAGTAAGCCTTTGTAGCACAGTGGATACAGCACTGGACTGCAATTTTGGCGACACCGGTTCGAACCCGATCTCCGACTCGTTTTTTTTACATTTTGGTATGTTTTTTTACAATTATGATATCAAAGAGTAAAACATTTTGTTTAATAATTGTCCTGAGATTCGTTACAGAAAAAACTTTTTTTGGTGCCAATCTGGTGAACAGTCCCTTTAACATTTCCAATTTCTTGATAAATCCAGGCATTATATAAACCTGAACTACAAAGTAGGTTTTTTGTGAGTGAACACCAAATTGGTTTGTTAGGATACTGTTCCATATCTGTTTTCAGCGTGTTATAAACCATTTTATAGTATTTACTTTCATTACTATGCAATAGTTTCATCCATTATTTAATTATACTCATGTATCTTATTGTCTTAAAATTAAGCCTCCCTAACTCTCCATCAATGAAGTCATTTTGTGTCTTCTTTTTTACACCTAGAAGACGTATACATAATTGTAAATGAACTTATTCAACTCGATTGCCTTTAGCAAATCCCCAGACTTCCCCAGCATAATTTAAAATAGGCGCAACAAGTTTGTCAAATAAATTAAGTCTATGTTTAACTGATATGCTAGTAAATTTATAAAGATATTTATTCATTTGAAATATCGCTTTTAGTGCTTTACCAGCTAATGTTGTTTGAGCATCAGAAAACGATCCTCCATTGCTAAACACACTGCCAAGGTACGGAAACTTGTTTGTATTTTTTATTTCAACATTGTTGTAATAAAACTTTATATCCCTCCTTAATCGTCCACCCTTATGAAATATCATAATTTTAGTTTTATTAGTATTTACTACGAGTTTCCATCTATTAAAATATTCAAACAAAGCATCTAAGCTTAATTAAAGTTCATTTTTAGAATTTACAAATATTACTATTTTATCAGCATATAAAATAAGAAATATTTTAAACATATCAACATCTATGCCTTCTAGGCCATTGTGTATAAAAACCATCTTCTAAATCATATAAAAACATAGAAAATAGGAAGGGCGACACTCTTTTGCCTTGCCGTACACCTAACATACAGTCAAACCCTTCTCCTAGTAAATCTAGTTAAACTTTCGATTTGACAGTATCATTCATTGATTTAACTATATTTCTAATCTTACCTCTAATTCCAAGTTTAATTAGTTTGTACCAAAGATTCTCTCTAACAATATAATAAAAAGCTTTCGTGTAGTCTATAAAAGCACACTATAAACGTTTACTTTGTTTTAACATATAATTAATAATACCATGTAAGACAAAAATGTTTTCAACAGTTTCCATATTTGACCTGAAACCTGCCTGTGCTTCGATATACACATTGTATAGTTCTGCCAAATCGGTCAACTTTTCGTTTAATATCCGCGTAAATAATTTACCAATGGTACTCAACAATATTACCCCTCTATAATTATTTTCATCATTAACATTTCTTTGTTTATGTAATGGTATGATAAAACCCTCAGACCATGTCTTTGGGAAATACCGAATATCAAACAAGTTATTAAAAAGTGTAAGTAGATGCGATAACAACATAAACTTTCCATGGATGAAATATTCATTTATATGCATATCTGGTCCACAACTTTTATTTTGTGTTTAATTGTGAAATAGCCTTTATCAAACAAAAAGAGGTTATCAATGTATATAATACATTGAACATAACATCGAATGGTTGTGCCGAATTATATATAATAGCAGAAAACACAGAAATACAAGAGTCCAAATATTGGGCTGCTGTAGCATATTTTAGATTGTAAATCATCAAGTGAATCTTGGCATGATAAATTTTGCATAAAACATATTTTTTACTACTATCCCACACGTATTTACCATTAACGCTACTATGAATACTCTCATCACATGTTGCACCTGCTGTATGTTTACTAAAAGACAATGCAAAATTAACAGCACAATGGCCTGACAATATGTTTGGTGAATCAACAACAAAAGTAGAAACAAGCTCAAATAAATTCTGTGTAGTTAAAACATAATCTACAACACTTGACTCGGCTGACAACATGTGTATACTTGCCCACTTTATCTCTATTAAAACGACCATTTAAGATACGTAATCCGGTTTGTTTTCATATATTTAATAACATTAATCCGTAATTATTTTTCCTGCCTTTATCCTTCGAATATCGCGCAATAGGTACATCAGTTTTATAATTATCGGATAATAACTCATGTATATGCGTATAATTATCATCTGTAATATAATTAGGGTATTCCGACGTGTTTTCATTTAAGTTTCCACAAAGCACAAAATAAAAGTTTAAATTATTTGATTCAAGATCAGTCATATGTGAAAATAACCTATACAAAGAATGTCTTTCAATTAAACTTTGTCTACTACTATTTTCCGGTACAACATACGATAAACAGATTGAACTACAAATCATTATCTAAACTCAAGGTCGAACCATTAATTTTAATACATAAAATATCGCCATTACTTGTGAAAATCAAAGTATCGTTCGTTAAATACGTATCCCTCAAATAGACAATTATACCACCAGAGGAACGTTTACTATTTTGCTTATTTTCTTCCCTATTTAAAACATAGCATTCAAAATTATTAACATCTAAATCAGAAAATTCGTTAGACCAAGTTTCGGTTAAAAGAATAACATCCAACTAATTAATTCTGGAGATTGTAATTTATTAGTTCGTCTACTTTAAGTCCTTAAACATTTAACACCGTACATCTCAGCGTGATCTTCTATTCAGTGTTCTATGCTGAAACGGGCTGACTCCGTTCCGCCTGATGACCACCGCTGTCAATATGACCTTTATCACTGTTACTATTTTGGGCGATTGGAAAAACCGGGCCGTTTTCAGTCCGCGTTTTTCTAAGACTTTGTTTCCTGTACGGTTTTGCGGATTGTGACCTTTTCTCAGATCTGGCCACGGAGCGAGTTCTACCACGAGTAGCGACGTTGGAAACAGTTTTTTACAGTGACTCGTCAGTGTCTGACGTCTGTAAATCCGGACACGTGACGATGGCACCTGTTCTCTGTAATACACGCACATAGTCGGTGTGATGATCGACTCTGTAAGGCCTTCGGCTTGGTTCGCAGAAGCCATACTATGGGTTTCCATGGTGACGTGATGGGCCTGATCGGGTTGACCAACGTTAGAGCTAACATGGATAGCGGACACTGGCGGTGGGTCGAATGTCACCGGGGACTGCATGTGGTAAAGTATTTGCATCGGCGGAGTTAACACCACTGTTACCACATATAACACCCGGCATGCTATTCGTGCTGTAAGTATTGAGCGGGTGTGCTGACCGATTAATGTGTGTATTGCTGATTTGCCCTAGAGCGTTGAGTGACGTTATCAGATTTATCCCTACGAAACGATTCCATTCGGGAAGCTCAGCACCTACCACCCTTCCGTCATGGATACATTTTGCCGGGTAAACGATTTGGACCCGTGATCTTGGGAAATCCGTTTTAAGCTCCTTCAAACGCGGCCAAAGACTCGTGCTTCATAAATTTAACGGGAGAAGTTAATGTCAATTAAAAAGGGCTCCCTTTAAGAGAACGGACGTTTGCCATAACTAGTTCTATAACGCCGTTGTCTCTAAAAACCAATTTGATGGGCCTGTGTTGAAAACACTTATTTGGGTTGGGCCTACATAACCTATGAACCCGAGGAATATAAATGTGCCCAGCGTCAATGAACAGCTTATTGTGGAGAAAGGCCCTGTATGAGTAAATATTTTACTGAATATCTTAAGTTATGTGACATTTTTATAATCAACTACATTATATCCTATATTAACCTTCTGCTTCAACTTTGTGGGGCTGAGGTAATCAAGACTTAACTTGTCTATTTGACTGTTAATCATTTAAGCATAAATTCTTGTGCACAAAACAAAAACAACCCTCAACCCAAATCTAAAATATCTCGCTCTGCATATATTGTTCTGGGAGTAGTCATTATTCTATACATGTAATAGTCAAGTTTGGGTGCACTATTCCCCATTCTCTTGTTGGGGGATTCAGTTTTGACTTAGATGATAGATCACAACATGTAGTTGTGTAACACTATGCCCTCGCCCATATTAATTCATCTCTGTTAAGGTCATCATTCCTATCTTTAGCTACTTAGTGGTCAGAATGCCATAGCGTTTATTTTAATTGGGGCATCATTACCATTACCGACAGGTGTCGATTAGATATTCTGAGAATAGATGGAACAGTTAATCGCTTTAGCATATGCTAAGAATGGCCCTAAGACTTGAATAATACTTATCAAAGGATCTGCGTTTTGCTAAACTAATACTCTACTTGGTATCATCGAAGATCAATCGGCTACGGCTAAGGTCAACCGCTAATGGCTATTTTAAGTACTGTCCAGAAATAAGTTTTATTACCTTGATTACTAAAATCCTATTAAAGGGGTTTGGATTTTGACGTAACTGAAACAAATTTACCAGCTCTTTTTTGTGGTGATAGCCAGTATAATACTTTGTTTATTGTCAGGTGAGATTAAATGTATCACATGATATCGTAAAACGTATTATGGGGAATTAGGAAAAACTTCGGAATGATCAACTACAATTGGGGCCAATAAGGGAGTATAAAACCTTATTTTGAGAGTTCGAGAAGTAGTCTGCTTCTGGTTAGGATTCGGATAGTCGAGAATTTAATTCGGAAATTAGGCAGTCTGCGAGGTTAAGATCTGAAGGCAGCTTTGCTCTCGTTTAATAGAAAAAAATAATTGGCAACTAAGAAATAAGTAATTGCTAACAATAAAACTTGTATAATCGGACGTGGTTGTTTAGACGTTATAAATATACGATTTAACGGAATAGTGTATGGGAAGGGAATTGGAGTGAGGGTGCTAACGTTACTGAATTGGTTCCGTGACGTGGATCGAAATAACAACGTGAAGGAATAAAGGATAGACGAGGTTAGTCACTATAACATTTCCTTAAAATGCGCTTAACGGTTATTAAAGGTTAAGCTTACTTTGACAAATATTGCTAACTAATTGAAATTGCTATGTATTGCACTTTTGTAAATATGTCATATTGTTCATTCTTGCATTCGGTACGTGTGTTTCTGTTCATGTGACCAGTGCTGGAAAACCCCGTCTTACACCCCTATGTAAGATGAGTCACGCGCAAAAATCAAATGTATTACTATGCAAGACTATAAATTAAAACTGAAAATTAATTGTCGTAAACACTTAATTTATAGAGGAACTATTTGTTGTCAACAGTAATTTAAAATTACTGCGCTTTTTGACGTCTGAAAGCAACGTAGCGCGCACTTTTTGGTGAAATGAACAAAAGTGCATTTTCTACGTCAATTTTTCCACAAATTTAAATATTTAGATATGCAACAAAAAATCAAAATGTTTTTCCGATCTGGATAAAAAATTCCGACCCTCGGGCACGCTGCATTCTCCCGGGTCGGATTTTTCGATTCGTATCAGTAACGTATGATAGATACTCACAATGTTATATTATGGGAAACCTGGGTTCTGTTTTATTAAAGGATTTCGTTTGTATTTTTAATGTGCATAATAGAGAATTTGTATATTCATCAAAGATCTCACTATTCTTTTCATTTTCTGATTTATATTTTGACCTAAATTACTTACTTGTAATGATGGTATTTAAAACAAAATGTTTTAAATTAGCAAAATATTTTTAAAATCATTTTTGAAAAAAGGCATTTTATTCATAGATACAGCCAAACTTTGTGGCCATGAATATAGTAAGACATATTTATTGAAATAAGTTAACATTTATATCTTGTATGTTAGCCAAATTTCAAGTGAGTGTTGAGTAAGAAATACTAAGTTAGTCATATGCCATGTTTAATGATTATAAGTATCTTCCATGGCCGAGAGTGTAAGATAGGTTTCTCCCGAACAGAGCGTACACCCTGCGCGAGGGTTGGGTTTAACGTATCTTACACGAGCAGATATGGTAGATGCTTTTTCTCACACCTCAGTTAAACGAAATTAAGTAAAAATGTATTGTTTTTGCTGGAACTCTTTTGTTCGTAGTGAAAACAAATGCGTATGGATATCTGATAATTCTTGGTTGTCATGGATATGCGCGCAGTGATTCAGATTGTGTTAATATTCATATCGGTCTTTAAATAGTTCTGAGAGAAGTGACGCATTACTAAATGCTAAAAATAGTTGTCCACTTGAACCATGGTTTTTTCGATGCAATCTAAATAAAACTTTTTCAAGCAACATTAAATATCTTGAATGAAAGAGAGCCAGATATTAAATGAATCTATTCAAGAGAATAAATGTTACAAAGGACTAACATTATGACACCTTATCGAGATAATGGACATCTTTCTCCCCAACAAAGACATTTTAACACTGTTTTGTCCACCAACAGTGTCGGTGGCTATGACATGTAAAACTACAATAACATCAAATAACATCAAAATCGAGCTGCTTCTATCAAAAACAGCTGGTGATAAATGGCTATGAAAGAATCTTTAAATTACATATGTGACCCATGTGACTTTGACCAACTGACCTCAAAACCAATAAGCACTATGTAATTACCCGAAGACTAATCACTACACTTAAAATATCAACTCTTTGTGATGAATGGTTTGTAAGATATTGAGCAGAAACTATTTTCTCATAAGTGACCTGCATGAACTCAGGCATTAAGTGGTAATAGTGTTAGCTAGCTTGGGAATTTGCAATCGTAAACAAAAGAAATCTTGAAACAAAAAAATAATCACAAAAACAACTTAACAGGAAACATAATGTAAACAATATAACAACAACAACATTAATTCAAAGGTAACTTAATCACAAAATTAATACTCTAGACTCTCCTACATTCTGATAAGTGAACATAATAAAATGCAAGAAATGCCATCCTGGGGCATAACAAATGACAAATCATCACGAACATGTTAATGAATAGAACAGCCATATAACATCAAAAATATCAAACTGAGTCATTTTAGATTGCATCTCAGTTCTTGGATTATAATACAATGTCCTAATTTATATGTAACAATGCAACGCAATGAGCACAATATTAGACGGAACATTACTTTTCCCATAAATAACAATGGAAACGCAAATTCAGAATACTCTGACCATAGATAAACATTGCTATTATAGCACAACTTCAACAATAACATGTTTCTAAAACTACGAAAGGTCTATGAATAACTTAAAACTAAATTAAAGTATAACTATGACTATAGTAGCCAAAGTAGACATGACTTTTCTAGTCTGAAAACAGCATATTAACAAAAGATAAGAAAATAAAACTGACACAGACTGATCACAGAAACTCAGGAAAAGATACTTTAACAATTTAAATCAAATAATATGGCTTTGAAATGATATACTGCACAAATCTTGAGATAGACGGTACAAAGTCAATGAATATTTGTAAACACTTTAGGAGGCACACCTGTCACATCATAACTAATGGCTTGGACTATTCTAAGAAATGACATTACTTCTTTTTCAATCCTTCAACTAGGCTTTTTAGAATACTCATTTCTTCTCTATGCATTTTTCTTTTTTCTTCCATTTGTTGGTCATATCGTTCATCTTGCTGTGCAACGTAGGACTTGAGAAATTGCACTACTTCAGCGGCTTGAGTTTTCCGCGCTTTCTTGACACACGAGACAGGTTTCGGCTCTGTGTCTTCATCCTCGCTTGGCCTAGGCTCTGCACAGCTACTGACTGATTCATCCCATGATGCTACTAATGGACTGGCCTCTTTATGACTGCTAATTGTACAGCTATGCGTTACAGCACGGTCTTTCTCCAATATTTGACCAAGCTTAGTGAAATATGGACAATCTTTTCTTCCAGAACCTGAAATTTAAACTTTTATTAATAGGTTTTACTAAAGTTGTTTACACCATTAATACATTATCCATCAAGGGGCCCTCACTCAACTTTCGGGGAAGGGGTCCACAGCCCTCGGGCGGGGGAATTCATGTTGATTTTGCCGTAAGGGGGAATCATCTGACTACATAGATCTTAAGATCATTTCACCAATATTTAGCTTATATTCAGTCGGCAAAATTAGCAGTCGTCCTGTTGTTAGGGACAACCAGTTTTGCATTCGGATAACCATATAATTTGCTCGGACAACTAAAATGTCAAGAAGAAATTATTGTTATTGCAGTCAAATCTACAGTTTCAGTCAATCCGTTTCAAAACTAAAATTCTCAGACTGATTATATCAAGTCAAAACACATTTTGACAGCAATATTTATTAACATACATTCAGACATTTAACTTATTTCCCAAGCTATAGGGAGTTCATCTTTGAATAGTTCGACGTTTCATGTTTTGTAATGCCATTAAAAGCTCAACCAATCGTTAAAATGAGAAAATTGCTATTTAGTCTTTCCATAACACATTTCTTTCTCATCTAGAAAGCAATTACTTTTAAATTAGATGTCGAATTTGTATCCGTTAAAAGACTTTTTTCAATATTGGTTTATAATAACAGAAAATATGTAATAAATCGGGATGGAAATAACAACCTGTGGTATTAAACATACCCGATTTTCTTCTCCAATCTTTCACGCCCTTGTATCCACGGCACAAAGTTTTCCATCTACCACATACCTGGCTGCCAGTTAAGGCGTACCCTTGTTTGCGGAGTTTATATGAGATTGAGCACCAAAGGGATTTTTTTCCTGGGGCCGTGATTACGAACGGTCTCAAGTCTGAGTCTGGACTCACACTCACTTATTACAGACTCTATTTTTTAACGGTGTTTACAAAGAGACTCAGACTCAGACTCTGACTCAAATCATTGAGACTGAGTCTGAAAACGTGAGTCTACTACGTAGCTGTCTCACGTGAAGTAAATCTCAACTGTCATGGCGGACAGACAACTTGACAGATATTACCGGTATCGTAGATTTAGGTTGCCTCGTCGACCGCGTGTATTTACCGACAGAAACAACCCTTTAGAGATTTTAGATGTAGAGAGTGTCCGGAAAAGATATAGATTTTTTCCGGACTCAATCATGATATTAGTTGGAATCGTGGAGCCAACGATCGGTACAGCGACGATGAGGAGCAACCCGCGCCCCCCTCTCCTGACGGTATTGTGCTGCCTTCAGTTTTTTGCAACCGGAGCGCATCACATCGTAATTGCACAGGCTCATGGCGTGTCCAGGTCGGCTGTCGGCAAGGCAATTCATGCCGTATCTGTTATCCTTGCAGGACTGTTAAACAGATACGTTAAATTTCCAACGGGGTTGGAAATTGAAAGTGTAAAACGAAAGTTTTACAGTGTCGCCGGTAAGTTTGGCTTTTTCTTGTTTTGATGTACTTCTTTGCTGATTTCACAGCCAAATATTTTGAGGTGACTCAGACGGAAATGTCATTTTATTGATTTGGATTTCTTTCTGTTTATTTTTTGAAGTTATGATGAGCAATATCGTATTTGTGGATTTATTAAAAGAATCAATCACAACAAAGACACTAAATTTATGATGACAAAGCATGTGGACTTAAACATTTGTTTTTGTGGACATTCTGTGTTGTAACGTTTGTGGATTTTTTTTAATGCACCAGTCAATTGTAACCACGGCCCCCGAGGTCCGGGGATAGCCGGGGAAATTGACCGTGTTTTTACCTATCATGTGGCCCCGCAGTGTCGGGTGAATGCAGTGGTTTTGTCTTCGTTTCAAATATAGCGGTGAATGGGCCTTACCTAGGATCCCTTGGATGCAGGGGCATTTGGCGGGGATTTACCATCTGTTCATCCCCGTAGGGCGGAGATTTTAGCCTGGTTGGCGGGACCGAAAGTCAACGTCCCAGCTATTCCCCAGACCAGGGGAGGGGGGCCGTGGTTACAATTGACTGGAACATAACTTGGAGTGTGTTTTTAAAGATTGTGCCTGGTGGATAAATGTACCATTATGAGAAGTTTATGCTACTGTACAGATTAATATTAATTAGTTTTTGATTTGAAACAATGTAATAAAATTATGTTGTTTTTGGTCAATTACTGATAATTCAACAATTCAACCCAGCTAATTTATAGTACTGAAGGTGCCATAAATGGATTACAGGATTTGTGTGTAAAGTGTGGTAAGTTTTTTACTTTTGAAATAACTATCATATTTCTATTCAGTATTTGATAAAATTTGTATTTTTCCATACAAGGTTTCCCAAATGTAGTTGGAGCAGTTGATGGCACTCATGTCAAGATACAGGCACCACCAGACAACGAGGCAGATTATGTGAATAGAAAGGGCTATCATTCCCTGAATGTACAGGTATGAAAATATTAATTTTATATGTTTTCGATTCATTTTGGAAATCTTTTTCTGAAACCAATACTTGTTCCTATGTTGAAGCTTGTTTTAACATTAAAAACTGTTGGTTAAGAAACAAAACAAATCATATTTGGATTCTTCATCTAGGATCTAATAATGGTGAAAATATGGTCACTAACTTGTACTTGTTATCTTTCAGATGGTATGTGATGCAAATTACAGGATAACTGATGTTATTGCTAAATGGCCGGGATCTGTGCATGACAGTCGAATGTTCTCGGAGGGGATCTTGTGCCAGAAGTTGGAGACTGGTAAGTGCATTTGACTTAGATGAAGCTGCAGGTTTATGATGTGATAACATGAATATTTCCATACATACAGTAACCCTGTTTGCTAATAACATTTGTTGATTCTGCGATTGGTTCACAAATTTATGATACTGTGTGTGTGTTTACTGATATTACCAACTTCAGTCCTGAACTGTATGAAATATTGAATGAAATTTTCTTATTTTTTTTTTTATGTACGAACCAAAGTGAAAACTTCAAAATATCAATATAAAATAAGTCGGTTTTTAAAAGTATTACAGATAAGTGATATGAATGTTTCTCTTCGCAGGACAAATTGATGGACTGCTGCTTGGGGACAGTGGGTACCCATGTCGAAAATACCTCATGACGCCCTATGCGAATCCTAGAAATCTGTCGGAGGAAAGGTATTGATAAAAAATCAAGTATATTCATTGATAATTGTTTTCTATCACATCAGTGAATATCAGATGATATTTTACCTGTATAATTATGATCTCATACATCTGTCTCTTTTTTGTTCACATAATGTTTATTTAGCAATGCATTTTAATAAAAAATAAATTACATCAGTGGTCCATTTCAAGTTTTTTGGTCAGTCGGACCTGCCCAGAAGTATCATATGGAATGTTGACGTCCTATAATATGGACAGCTGACGTCCTGCATTATGAACTGCTTACGTCATAAAACTGGTGAATGTTGCTGGCAAATTTCACGACATTTATCATTGATCACAATCCAGGGAAATGATATTAAAAGTAAATCTTGTGCAGCCTTTAAGTATTTCTGATATTTTCAGATTCAACACAGCTTTGTGCCGCACCAGAGTGCTCATAGAACAAACATTTGGAATGCTGAAGAGGCGCTTCGCAGTACTGAAATACGGAATAAGAATGACACCAGACAGAGCGGCTGTTTATGTTGCCTCATGTGCAATGTTGCACAACTTTGGTTTTGAGTATGGAGATGTGTATGGACGCCAAACATACGAGGATGATGACATGCCACAAGTGGACAACCAAGGTGTTGATGTTAATGGGCGGACCCAAAGGGATTATATTACCCAAAGGCACTTTGCTGTTTGAACAATAACCCTGTCAATCATTTGTCATTGTTGTACGTGTATATTTTCATATTTCAGTTAAACAGTTACTAACTATTTAAGAAATAAGCAGAAAACATCTAATTTTTATAAACTTAAATATAAGATTCTGCGATCTAATTTTTGTCAGCATTCTTACATAACTTGTTTCCATGGATTTTCAAAAATTGGCTCGTTACAAGATAAAAAATAATAGTTTTCAAAACGTTCAATCTGTGAGAGTGCAGCTTTAATATCTTTGATAATACCAATTATTGAATGTAATATGCAAGGCTACTTAACAGGGATATGCATTGAAGACAACAGGTTCCTTTAAGACATTAACTGGCTATATTTATCTATAGATGAATTGAAAAAAAACAAAAAACTTTTATACTTTATGTAGCTGTAAGTCCATGTTTAACATGTTTAACAATAGGAGAAACTACATAAAACATGTGCTATACATTTAATGGCAAAAGTGTAAGTTGTGGATATCACTTTGAAAATCTGTCAACGATTGTATTTCTTATTCATTAACACATAAATAAATGTCAGTTTAACAAACAATTCATTATAACTATGTAACTTTACCAAATGGAAGACTGATAATAACACAACATTAACAATCAGATATTACAGTAAAGTGAGGTTCCATAATGAAATGAAATGAAAAACAATATTATACAATTATGTTATCTGAATTGTTACAGATTGTTTTTGATTTTTTATGCTCTTTTGCAATAGTTTATAAGCAATAAGGGATATTTTCAACTTCATTTAAACAGTAACATTCAGTTTCATGGTGTGTATTGAGTAAAGAATGTATACTGTTTATGTCATATCACAATTCTGTTATTGATTTGTAAAAGATATTGACCAGCATTATTTCTCATCTTTGTTTTTGTATTAAATGGTTTGCTTAACACAATATTGATTTTATCAAAATTTGCTCTGCTCACTTTTAATGTAACAGTAATTTTGCACATTTTGTTCATCATAATGCATGAGTGTAATTCTTTCTGAAACTGTTGCATGAGTCCACTGGGTCAAATTTACACAATTTTTCATCAGTTGTTTTTGAGTTGTATTGAACAAAGTAAAACTTCATGAAATTATTGTAAGATATGATATATCAACAGTAATACCCCATATAATACCAATGACTAAAATAACCTAGACATTCAAGTTGAAACAATAAATGTATTACAATTTAATAAATAAATGTAGACTTATTCCTATTACACAAATAAGATTTTTTGATTGTAAATACTTTCCATCAAAATGATTTTAGATACATCATCAGAGAAAATACTTCTACATACTTAATAATAAAGGATAATTTCCATCTCAATAACACATGTTGTATATGTTGAAGAACAAATGAGTAGCTCAAATTGATATTATGGTAAATGATTGGTGAATGCTAAAATATTTACTATGGTCTACTTAAGTCTTAGTATGAAGAAATAACTTGTTAAATGAAAATGATTTTAGATACATCATCAGAGAAAATACTTCTACATACTTAATAATAAAGGATAATTTCCATCTCAATAACACATGTTGTATATGTTGAAGAACAAATGAGTAGCTTGTTAAATGTTTCATTTCTTTCAAATTAAACTCAGTATCTTTCATTAAATAAATTATTTTAGACATCTATTCATCCTTTTTGGAATATTAAAACAATATCATGGAGTGTGGTAAATATTATCTAGGAGTAAGAGTGGATCTTTAAAGCTGCACTGTCACAGTTTGAACAAGTTTTTTTTATTTTTTATCTTGGAACGAGCCAATTTTTGTGAAAATCCAAGGGAACCAGTTATGTGAGATTCATGACAAAAATTAGTTCCCATATTTTTATAATCAAGTGCAAAAATTGATATTTTATGCAATTCTTCAAAGGGGTACCTCCAGATTCTATCCCGCCTGGGATCCCTATGAGTTGGGGCTTGTCCTTCAGAAATTCAAGGACAATTTCCTCTGCCAGTGTTATCTTGCCAACTGGACCGCCACCAGTGGCCATGTTTTCGTTATACTTTTTCTTGGCTAAAAGAATAATGGATTCTTTATGCTGATGTTTAAATACATAAATAATTGAATGTAAAGCTTTACTGAATTTCCACCATGATATAATTTAAAGATTTTACTCTAAGACTTTGCACATATGAAGTGTTTTGATTAGATAATAATGTATTATTAATTATGAAAATCTGTATAATATACCAGTGATAAGTATCAAAACATTTATTACATTATACCTCTACTTTTCACATTCTGGAACAATTTCTTAACCTCTGCAGGTGTCCGCTTTACATTGCTTGATCTGCAATTGAAATGGCCACCCTTCAGATTAATCAATTTTTTTATAATGAACAGGAAATATTTTACAAGTAATTAAAATAATATAAATAAATTAATTCCACTTCCAACATAGATTCTATATAAATACAAGCAGTCAGAATTTCTGCAAGAAAATACTTTCCCAGAAGAGAAACATATTCAAATGAGACAAATGAGGTCTTTCAAACCACCTTAAAGCAGCAGGTACATGTAATGCTGTATGCTGTTAAAATCCTATTGCTCATAAAAGAAGTTCTCTAATGCAAACTTTGTATTGATATTTATACACTCATTGCGTTAAATTTAAGATGAAAATAGCCACTGAAAGCTTAATCATTTAAGGTAACGTTTAACCAGCTTATCTAACTTACGCATTCAAGTCATCGGCCACCTTATTCCAGGCGGCCGACTTTTCTTTGAATGTGATTCCGTCGGCAAATCCTCCGTATAACACGTCGTAATGTTCAATCACTAGCCGCACGGCACACAGTCGCTCTTTTTCATCCCAGGTCGTCCTTTGTTTTTCTAGCGACATTTTACATCAAACACAGCCGACAGTCACTCAGGCGCTTGCATTGTACAGGTATCTGATTTTGACTACATTGGTAATATGCGTCTAGAAATTCTGAGCAAAGTTCAAGAACGATAACGCATGAAAAAGTAAACAATGGCCGCTTACGTTCATGCAAGTATAAATATTGCGGAATCGGACTCAGGCTCAACGTTGAGACTGAGTCAGAGACTGTTTGAAATCATGTTATATTCGACAAGCTCAGCTGAGTCTGGACTTGGACTCAGGTGCTGAGACTGAGTCCAACTTTCAGACTCAGTCTTGAGACTGTTCGTAATCACGGCCCCTGATCATTTTCATGTAACTGTTTGGCTTTTCGATATTCATCAATCAGAAGAAAGGTTGGAGATTTTGTCCAGGTGTCATCTGATTTCTTATCAGCAGGAGTCAAGGTGTCGTCAGATTTCTTACCAGCAGGGGTCAATGTGTTAACAGTAACTTCCTAATGAGACATGTCGACATTTTCATTTCCTGAAATTTTCAAGTAAATTTAATTATACAAACAATTATGTAGCAGCAGAGTAAAAGATCGCATAGGTTTCGAAATCTGTGTAACAACATTAAAACAAGGAAATACTGCAGAATGTTAGAACTGCTGTCTATTGCATAGGAACAAGGCATACTTGAAAAACAAACCTACAAGCCTCATACAACAAATCAACCAAATGTGATTCTTATCAATATTCATCTTGTCATTCACTGATTTAGAATATAATGTTATTAATTAGGTGATTTCATATTGGCCAATATGAAATCACCTAATTAATAAGTATTTTATTAATTAACTATTACCATTTTGGTTAAAAACATTCTTAAAACTTACCTTTAGTTCATATTGAAGCCGTATTTATCCCTTATCTATTCATGGTGTCTTGATTTTGCTGATTTTGACATGCATCCTTAAAGTGACATTGCGCATATTTATGAATAAAGCACTGTACATTGTAAGGAAGCATGTCTTTTCGTCTTAATTTCGTATATCGTTTGCTAAAACGTCAAATGTTTCACCTTCGTCGTCCATTTTGTTGGTGTACAAAATCATAATAGTCGTAGAATCCACCAACAGGTTAAATACAACTGAAATATCAAACCATACAAAGTGGTTCAATCATTCAATAGTTTCAAGTATTCCAATTAGAGTTATACGAAGCACACAAGTTTCAAAACAGTCGAAAACGGAAAACAAAATGGTTACCGTAAAAAATAATTTCCCTGCATATTTCTCATATAAGGCGAGTTTTGACATCCAATGAAAATGGCCCATTGCTCCAATCCTATATAAGGCGAGTTTTGTAGCCAATCAAAACGGAGGAAACTCGTATTAGGCGAGTTTTGTTGATATTGTCCGAGTTTGGTCGATATTAAGCGAGTTCTGGCATATATTGTCTCCAATTGTCTGGTATTGGTACCGAAATTGTCTCTGTATCTCGTCAAATACGTAATAGTTGATTAATAAATAAAAATATATACCAGGGCTTTGTGTTGGATAACAAATCTTCATATCCAAGTTCTCGACATATATTAGCATGGTTAAAACCCACGGGTTGATCTGCTCAACAGCCAGTTTTCCGAGATCATTTAGGCGACACTCCACAGCCGGATAGATACAGTTTGTTACATTTCTCACTGTTGGGACATCTTTGTCCGTGAAGCTTTCTTGAAGTTGCGCACCGTGTTCATAAGTATCTGTCAGGTATGCCTCCAAAGATTCATCTGAGACATACTGATGAAATCGTGTCCCTTAATGGCCAATGTAGTAAACTGGAATGCAAAACATGTAGATAAAAAATAATTAATGTCATTACCAGTGAGTGCTAATTTCGAAGACTGCAAAAATGTACCGGTAAGAGACAAAATCTATCTTTAGACATCTGTGAGCACTTTTCGATATATAGGGTTTTTGAATTATACGCACGCTACCAGTGATATACATACGTATAATTTGCGACGCTCTAACATTTATGCGTGTAGATGACCGTTAACTTTCATAGTAAAGGACTAACGGCTTAAACCAATATCCTTCGATTAATCCCGACAGCCCATCAGAGTTTGACTGGGGGTCGAGTTGATTTGATACGAATGGGGGACGAGTTGACCAAATTGTAATACGGGGGGGGGGGGGGGGGGGGGAATGGCTAATTCTAGAGGCCGAAATGATCAAAACAGGGACTCATGACTTGACTGAAAATCTAAAAACTGTATAATTTTAATGTTCATCATCGATCAAACAGTAAAAGCCATGTATTTAATGAAATAAAACAACGAGAATACAAAATAAAATAATTTCACTTTGTATAAATATCTGTAACACGTATACAAAAGTGGATATGATGAATTACCAATGCAAATTATAAGTGAAACCAACCACGTGTTTTAACACCATAATTATTTTTTTAAACACTTAAATACCCCTTTAAAACTGATCAAGCGACTACTACTCAGTACTAGCATTGAAACATATGTTCCGGTGAGCAAACTACTAAATGCCAACGGTAAAATAAGGCAGAAGTTAGTGAAAAACATGATTTTTTTTTTAAATCGAAGAAAATAATCATCACACGTTCTTTGTCCGCCATCATGGGTTTGATATAAACCGTGCACGAATTAACGCCACACCACCTTTTACGACGGCACACTCGTCACAGTGACGGAATCGGATTCCAGTGCAATGTCCATTTTGTCATGCATGTATGACATGAGTTTACTGAATTAACTTGAAACTTGAAACACTATTCCGGTATTGTATTATGTTTGACAGGATTGGTAATCCAATGCATGTGAAGTGTCTTGTATAGATCGGGGATAACCGCAAACTTCAATAAATTCCATAATCCAATTTTTCGGGACATATACAGGTGTGGAGTTTTAAGTCACGTGGTTTAAATGGTCGTCTTCGATTGGGCTAATAAACACCTGAGCCGAGAGTGAATCAATTAACGACCGCAGTTTTACTGCATTTGGACTTAAAAATTAAATATAAATGTTCACTGCATGTCCATTACATGATGCCCTTCTAAATTCTATGAAGGGAAAAGCAGTAAAACGGTTACGTAGCCGTGACTTATATAAAAATGTAATGCGTGTGAAGTTACAGCATATGCCAATCATTTGAGTAATACTTAATTAAGACCAAATACCATCACATCAATATAATACTATTTCGCAATACAATAACAACAACTTTGTTAGTATAAGTGTCTAATGTTTCGTTAAAAAGTAACGATTTCAATCGCAATTTTTTCATGTGACCTTGCTTGCTCAAGCTTTCCGTTCAAACTAACTGGTCAATGGCCATAACGGAGTCATGTCCTTTATGTTGAAAAAGAAACTGATAGTTTTCGAGACTGCTGTCATTCATATTGAATTTTTAAGAATGCTATCTATCATTGACTGTTAATAACAACATTTCGAGACCAAATACAGTAAAACTGCGGTCGTTCAAAACCGGCGGTCAGTCGAGATCAAAGCTTAGTCCCGACCATAATTCTTTCTATTTCCATATAAAATATACCGACGCTGATTCAAAACCTAAATAAGTCGAGGAGTCGATCACCATTGCCGGTCCCTTATACATAAATCATGCGCAAAACCATACGACTATGAAACCTTGTTGGTGTTGTTGAAAACCCCGAAGTCATAATCTCACACACTTTTCCGAAAGCATGTTCCAGAATAAACAAACAATTGGCAGTTTTTTTTTAACAATTTCGCAAGTTGTAAAAGTTGCAATGCTATTTATTCATTAATTATTTTTTTTCTTTTTTTCACTTTGACGTTTTAGTATACGACAGCTTTTGAACATGTTGTTTTCACAACTCAATACATAATTGGTGCCTAAGTAAACTGACGACTTTGAACTTTGTAAATACATTGTAAGACATTTCATAACTAAATAAGATGGAAACTTAGGTCTTTCTAAACATCTAATGACTCGCGGTTTTACCTCGGTCCCCGATGTGCTCGAGCGATCGCGGTTTTACTCTAGCTTATACTGCTTCTGTTCTAGTCAAAAGGCGGAATCACTTTGAGGATCAAGTGTTTACACTACTTATTATTTTCCTATACTTAACAATGAAACCGGCAACACTTAAGATCGAAAATGCCATTGCTAGCGTTTCACGTATATCACAAAATTATCTCACTTTGAAGTAAGCAACGTTCAATTTTCAAGGTATCCATGCTGCTTCAGGCAGGAAGACAGCAACAATATCAAAATCACTGAGATGTTTTGAGTTTTTTATTCTCCGAGTGCCGGTATTTGACGAAATTTAAAGTATAACAACTATATAATATGTGTATCGCTAAGACTAAAACAAAATATCAATTTGAAGTAACATTCACTCTTAAATAAAGAGTGGGCATCCTACATTACATCTTGTACTTGACATTAAGGTATAACGTAAGAATAAAGTTTTGACACAAACTGTCAATTTCACTATCTTTAAAGAATAATTATAATGTGTATGAATTAGATCATAAAGACAGTCCAGGAGACTTATTTGCCATTTAACAAACTAAGATTTCTTAATTTAACAAAGTCTGACTGGTTTCAGATAATTGCAATGATTATAATTTGATGTGTTTAGTGTTAAAGTTTAAACCCATTTTGGAGTATCCATATAAGAGACGAGCCTGTTTCGGGTGAGTGTATTTTATTAGCTCTTTCTGTCTGATTAAGTGTTATTTAAATTCACTTGTTATTTTGTACAACAAAAGCGTTGTACATTTTCCCATGAACATCATGCGATGAATATCCGGCATAGTGATAACGATCATGGATTAAATATGGAGCAATAGATGCATAATGTTTCATGAGCACAAGCACATACACGTTTAAAGTAAAAGGCCTAGTTTAAGCCTTCTATAATGACAACCCCCCCTCTCCCCCCCCCCCCCCTAAAAAAATACAAAAAATAAATAAATAAAATAATATCGTGTATATTTCACAAGTTCTCTGTATTGTTCTTTATCTTAATTGCCTTGTGCTGCTTATCAGAACTGCTATCTAAGTGTCCAGCTGTGAAATTATAGATGATTTTATTATAGAAATGGACAATAGATCTTGTCTTTTAGTTGTTGCTATTTTCAAATGAAAATTATATTAGCATTACAATGCCTTCGCATAAGAATAGGAGTTACGTTTTATATAGTAGCCCATTTGATATGGTTTAGCCAGGATGCTTTCCACTTTGGATACAACAATGGTGACCATGCATTCAAAAGGGATTTATATGTATGTGTTATATAACTATTTAAAAACTTTTTACTATCATTTGTTTATTATTTATTTCCAATCGGTTAAATTAATAAATACATTAGCTATGGATATTGTTTATATGTATTATGCCAAACATTCCTTAAACTAGGCCTTAAACTACTGTTTTTACAGCGCCATTGACGGCTGTGTCGCACATGTAGAAATGGTAATCATTGGGCAGATAGACTCAATTTTCTTGGATTTTATTTAAACCGTGGATATAAAGGCAATATTTTGAAGAGAACTTGCCTTCTAGGTTTTGAAGATGAATTCCTGAAACAAAATATAAGGTTAAATATAGCATCCTTACATAACTGAGCTTTCAGTCCTTTGATTTTATGAAGTTTTTGCTTATTCATGTTATCTTTAAAACCTTTTTTGGCTGACTCGGAGTGTTTTGGCATGTGACTTCATTTTCTTCAAATATTTTACATCTTCAAATCATTTGGGAGAAAATCTTAGCTTAATTAATGTCGCTTTAATTTTATTTTTATTTTTAGCTCACCAATGCACGAAGTGCTCAAGGTGAGCTATTGTTATCGGTCTTTGTCCGGCGTCCGTCCGTCCGTCCGTCCGTCCGTCAGTCCGTCCGTCCGTCAACAATTGCTTAAAAAACTTTTTCTCTGAAACTACCTGGCCAAATTCAATGAAACTTCATAGGAAGCTTCCTTGGGTAACCATCTACAAAAAATACAACAAGCGGTCACGATTGATCAACAACAACAACAACAACATGGCCGACTTCTTGATTTGCTTTAAAAAACATCATCACTGAAACTACCAGTCCAAATTCAATGAAACTTTACAGGAAGCTTCCTTGGGTGATAATCTACAAAAAACAACAAGGATTCACGATTGATCAACAACAACAAATACAGCAAAAACAACAGAATGGCTGACTTCCTGTTTTGGTTTAAAAACATCTTCTCTGAAACTACCGCTCCAAATTCAATGAAACTTTATGAGAAGCTTGCTTAGGTAACCCTCTACAAAATTACAACAAGAGGTCACGATTGATCAACAACAACAACAGCAGCAACAACAACAAAATGGCCAACTTCCTGTTTTGCTCTAAACAACATCTCCTCTAAAACTACTAGTCCAAATTCAATTAAACTTTACAGAAAGCTTCCTTGGGTGACCCTCTACAACAATACAATAAGGGGTCATGATTGATCATCAACAACAACAACAACAAAATAGCCAAAATGTTGAAATCTGATAGTTATGTAAAGTTTACTTTCAAAGCAAAGGCAGCATGTCTTGCTATATGGTCCCACTTTTTGTTGGAGATTCCACTACTTTCTATTTTTAGTAACAAGGGAATAGCTTTTAAATTTTATTAAGTCTTCAACATAGTAACTTCTAAGGTAATTATTGTTCTTTGTTTAGGTTCATAGATTCAAATAATTATTATACACTTTATTCTTAAGAAGAAATTTCAATTTTACTTAATGAAAAATTTAATAATCAGACTTTTCCATTGAACTTCATGTAGATTATTCTAAGCTACACTCTTATCTTCTGTGTGGAAAGTGCATAAGCCTTAATGTATGTGAAGAAAAAAAATGATTTTGAACATGTGAAGAAAGGTGATGTTGACATAGATGGAAGAAGCAATGATATTAGTGGCAGGTTTCTCACTAGGCTGAAAATTTTGGGAGAAGTGACTTCTCCCTCCAGTCAAATTAGGGAGAAGTGGGGAGACTTTTGGGGGAAGTGATACTTATCGTACCACATGATAAAAATACTATGCCACACCACACACCTCAGAAATATTTACATTCAAATTGATTGCTTTTACTTTATGAAATGTTCATAAAAGAAGTATCATTATTGGTTCAACAAAAGTGTATTTGTCTATGTCACATAGTTTATCTCCAAATATCATATAAAATGAATCAAGAACCAAGACAGCTAAGCATTTGAAACAATCAATAAGTCCTCGTAAATGAACTGTCAAAATACATTTAGTGCGGGGGGTGGGGGGGGGGGCGAATCTTGCTTAATAATGTTTTCAATATTTGTTCCACGTTTTAGTACAATGATGCTTTCTAAAATGAAACTCTATGATCACCCAGTTTTAAACCTTTTAATTTATAAGGCAGATTGTGATTGATGCTCATCAAACAATGACTGCATCGTATCTTTAAAAAGATTTTGCATTAGGTGCTCTGAATTGTATTTCTCCGTCTGCAGATAGTGTTGGGATCTCGTATCATTGAAGTACTTGGGGTTTAAGTTTATTATTATTTGTTTTATTGTTAAGTTTCCTCAAGTTGATGCATAGTTTGATAAGATTTACCTTTTGCGTTTTTTCTTTATTTAGCATTGTTGGGATAAGAGTGAAGTTTGTGCACTTAAACTGGTTAACCCCCCAGTAAATTTACATTTTACTGACCGTTCCAAGGCGGTACCTAACAATCCTTGATAAATATACCTTGTTTTTTGTATATATAGTATGTATGCAATGTGCTGTTTGTGGAGTTTTGTGCTGTTTTTCCATGTTTCTTGTTTGTTTGTTTTTTGTTCGTTTGTTTTTGTGTTCTATGTCTTTGGCGTTTACACAGTGCCATTAAACCGGGTTTATGTTTAAAGTTTTTGCTACTGAGCTTATTTTTGTAGTTTTTCGCATAAATACTGTTAGTGTAAAACCCAGCCAAACATATGAATATGTGCATACCCGATGATATCGAGTGAATGAGGAAGTTTTTGTAAGTGTCTATGTTTAACTCAAATGCCATTTGGCCTTTATTATGCTAAGAGTAGAAATATTCACTTTAAAGTTTAAGTAAAATATCCATGTTTGTAACATTATGAATCGGATGACATTGACTTGTTGGTGCTTCTTATTAATAATCAAGACATATGGTAAGTCAAATTTGCATTGATTTTTAAACAGTCGACAGGATAAATTATGTTTATGTGTCTTTGTGCATTTTATTGCATTTCATTCCAAACACAAAATATTTAGTTTTATTCCCTGAATAGTCTTAAACATTTAAACGGATTTGTTTTGTCTTGCCAGTGGTAGACAGATCATACCTTCATATTACTTGATTAGTATTCCTATTTCATTTATATCTACGTTACAGTGCTGTTTTACGTACATGTGCATTACGTATTTGTGCAGTGCAGTACAAATATACCTAATCTGATAAGGAGAATAATATATTGACGATGTGTATACATGCTTTCAATAGTTTAACGAATGCATAAGGAAGTGAAATAAGAACCTTTATGCCCTAGTTCTTGCCTACAAATCATCAAACGAATCTAAAATTAAAAAGCGGTTGTTTTTCTTAAAATACTGCTCGACTATGTCTCAATATTGAAGTATTCTGGTTGTGTTTGTAATCGCTTTTCTTTGCATGTACTCAAATTAAACACCAGTAGAATTTTATTGCTAACAAAGGTAGATCATTTAGTTAAATTAAAATAACAGAATACTAAAAACTTTTAGTTGTCCTTGCTAGTATATTATGAATCAAAACTGAACGTAAACGAGTTATATTTCTTTTCGGAAACTAAATAATAGTAAGACAGGCTTTAAATATTATCGAATAGTAAAATTCTATCTCAGATTAAAGGCTTAGTTTAAGGAATGTTTTGCATGATAATCCCCTGCTGTTCATCTCCTGTTTATATCTCTGGTGTCACAGTAGGGGCCATTTCCTGTGTATTTGTCTACTGGCTCAGGGCCAATTACGGTAGAGCTTTTCGAGTAGAGTATCTCATTGTTTCGCTAATAACTATAAACAATATGCATAGCTTATGTAATTATTAATTAAATCAATTGGAAATAAATAATAAACAAATAAGAGTGATAAGTTTTTAAATAGTTATATAACATATATATTAAAATCCATTTTTTATGCGTGGTCAACATTGTTATATCCAAATTGTGAAGCATCTTGGTTAAATCATATTAAAGAGGTATTTTATAAAAAATACCTCTTATTCTTATTCAAAGTCATTGTCCTAATAATATTATTATAATCTGAAAACAAGAAAAACTAAAAGACAAGATTTTATAGTCCACTTCTATAATAAAATCTTTATAACTGCACAGCTGGACACTCAGCAGCACAAGGCAATTATGATAAAGATCAATACACAGAAAGTGTGTACTATACACGGTTTGGGGGGGGGGGGGCACTTATAGAAGGCTTAAACTAGGCCTTTAAGACAAATATACAACTTAATATATATATGAAAAACTTAGTCAATCTTATGGTCATCCAATCCTGACGTCATTCACTGTTAATACCCATTATTTAAATCCAGCAATCCGATTAGCCAGATCTTGCATACATTCTGTTAAGACTGATAAGGCGTATCAACACTGTTCATGTTATACAAATGTGATTAATTAAAAAAAGTATTTTCATGCATACCTAGGTTTTAAAATCAAGAAATATATTAAAGAAATGTATGACAAATTTAATACTTTGTACATATTATGTTTTCTTTCGTAAGTGATCAACTTATATTTTTTTCGCAAAAAAAAATAAAATAGGAAGATATTTGGTAGGCTAGTCTTAAAGTGACCTTTTGATGGAAAAATGGAATCTTTCATTTCTATCTATTTAGCAATTTATAATGTATAACGCTCAATTTGCACGAAAACTGTTTACCGTAACACTTTGAATTTAGCCGCATTACTTAAACTTTATTTTGGAAAGTAGAAAAACACAAATGGTTATCATGATATCTTAAAGATATTGTCCATTTAATGTAAAAAAAAAAACATTTCTAAATGAAAATATTGCCGTGCTTATACGAAAACTAAAATCGTGTGTTTTGCTTGATCATGTTTTAAGGAACTTATTTTATATAAGAATCTTTAATGCAACTTAAATAATCTTAAATCTGTATAAACCGTTCAAAATAACTGACTCATCGTTTATGATTAATATAAGCTCGTCCACAAATGTTCGAGTTTTTAGCCAGTGTTGAAATTTCAATTTTTGGTGCACTTGGCAGTTTCCGAAACATCACACCAGATATGTCTTCTAAACAGTTACTGATAAAAAACGCATGTGTTTGATACTTTCTGGTATTATACATAAGCACACCAAACCGTTAGACATTCAATAATTATATATATAAGTAACGGGGTTAGTAGGTGAACCATATGGGATATGCAAAACGAAGGTAACCGTATATCCCATATCCGGTCACTTACTAACCCCGTAATGCACCTATCGACAACCTGTTAGCATTTATCAATTTATTAGAAATATATTATATACTTATCAGAATCGGAAAATAAGCGCCATGTTTGTACGATACCGTTTAATGACCCTCTATGGAAAACTTTAGTGTCACCGCGTGACCAGTCCTGGATAAAAGACGTTACGGAAGTCATTGCCTGAGCTGTGCCTGATAAGTTCTTTATCAATCATGTTCCCTTGGCTCAGTACTGAACATATAACGCCTTGCTTGGTTTGATACCTCTATGTAAAACGTTTATGCGTTTGGCATTGGTAAATTCCTGCAAGCGCATTATAACATTGATTGTTTTTTATTTTAGATCACAATCACACAAAAGATATAGCTTGCTTCACACATGTCATTCTACCGTATGGCTTTTTTCTTTTGCATTCATCATTTCATTCTGGAGAGCACTATACCACGAACAGTTTCTATACGGAAATACATGCTTCTGAGAAATGTCCATTATACTTAGAAATTGCATTTATTTGGGTCTGACATATTTCTGGTGTTACTTTGCCCCGGACTTCCCGCATTTTAGATCAATCACACCACTATCATGAAATTCCCGTTGGTGACTTTGACCTCAAGCTTGCAATCCTAGTATTTTGCATCTATAATACTAACTGGGCCAAGCGTTTTTAACTTTATCTTAACCTTCAGAACAACAGCCGGCATTCCTTGTCCAACTATCTATCTAGCCTTTTACAACAAAAATGATGCTACAACATCAGATTTGGAGTTGCATTGATGTTTTTAAACTCTGATGCCCAACATATTTTGTTTGATTTTATCAACTTCAAAACTGGTTATCGTTTCACATCCAATTTGGTTTAATATTTGCCATTGAAAGGAGTTTCTTTTCTGACAATTTGATATGGTTCGATATTAGTCGAGAGGTATTTGCTTAAGTATTAATGTGCCCTTTTCATGAGGCGTTGATAATTGTTTTGATGTACTTCTAAACATTATGTCTAATGTCTTGACCAATGTTTCATGTGATTTTTTTTGTTTCGTTTCTGTAAATAGCAGAGTCGTTAAAAACATAAATAAAACATATCAATAATATTGCGCTTGATTATTGGACTTTACGCTATCCAGTGGTTTATATAGAGAATCTCAAATGAGTATTTATTTTGTATCGAATTTATTAAATGAGTTCATTCTAAAACGACGAGACTGAGGCTCTGAAAGTTGTTATCGTTTTTAAATGACGAGTTTAATAGATTTAATACAAAATAATCATGAATTTGAGATTCTATTCATAACATAACTCAATTAGGTCAAAGTTTCTTCAATTCACATTCACGTGTTCTAGTGCGAAAAATTACATTGTGCGTTATCATGATGATTCTTCCGCAGTAACGAAAATAGTCCTACATACAAACATTTTACAATAATAGCAAACATAATTATTGTCTGAATTAACAACAAATAAAGATTTCTCTTAAAAACAACAAAAATGCATATTTCAATCCATTCCAATCAATAATAAGAGCAATGTCATAATTGACGTTATTATCACTCTTATCACGAGAGTAGGTACATGTCATTTGGCGGTTGAATTTTTATGCGACAAACTACAGGAACAAGCCCAGTAGCAAAATGTTTTAACATAAACCCGGTTTGATGGCACTGGGTAAACGCCAAAGACATTGAACATAAAAACAAAGAATCACAAACAAGAAACATAAAAGAAATGCACAAAACTCCACAAACAGCAAAGTGCATACATATTATATATAAGCAACTAGGTATGTTTATCAAGGATTGTTAGGTACCGCCTTGGAACGGTCAGTAAAATGTAAATTCACTGGGGGTTTAAACCATTTTAAGTGCACAAATCTCACTCTTATCCCAATCCTAAATAAAGAAAAAAACGCAAAAGGTAAATCTTATCAAAGTATGCATTAACTTTAGGACACTTGAAGGTACCGCCTTGGAACGGTCAGTAAAATGTAAATTTACTGGGGGTTTAAACTTGAAAAGACTGTTAGTCAGCGTCACAGTCGCTTTCAATAGTGCGAATTCGATATACAGCATTGATTTATGTCATTTTGACGAATGTGCACATGGATATTACCTCCGTGAATTGGAGCACCAAAATTATTGTAAAATCCACCAGAAAAAAAGTGAAATTAAATGTGGAATCAGTGACAGTGTGAACTTGAGCATTGCTGGCAAACTGCATAGATCGAGCATTTTGCATGGAAGTAGACGGGGCATTATCACTGGGGTATAGGATGTTGGATATTTTCTTGTGTTGATTTGTATTTTCGTGACTATAGTTGTTTATAGATGTAATGTATTCGTGTCCCGATATTTGTATAATCTGGTTCGCAGAAACATTGTTGTCATTCAATTTCTGAACGAAGTATTTTCTGGCGCTGTGATCAGGGAGTCGTTTGTTTGGATTAATCCCAGCCTTCTCCGTTTCATAGTGAAGCTGAGTTTGTTGACACTGACAGGATTTCTTTTTAAGCATCGTTTCTGATGTTTGCTAACGTTTTTTGACAGCGCGCATAAATACATTTTCTGTGATGCGGTTACCTAATTTGCATAGTTATTACACACGTTATATATAAAAAATACTATATGGGGTTATATCGCTCCTGCGCCATAAGTTATGTTAAAAGGAGATTAATGAGAGAAATTAGAAAATGATATTTAATTATTTCAAGTTTAAACTGCACACAATATCAATGACGTCATTTCCGAAATGACGCCACGTTCGCATACCAATTGGTGCATGTTTCACTCTTGGTGAACATTTTCTTATCATTTGGTGTAACAGAAAAAAAATAATTATGTTCAATGAACAAACCTATACCATTGTGTTTTTTTTCAGGTAAGGTAGGATATACATGTTTTTGTACAATGCATGATAATCTCGGGCAGTATAATGGAATTCAAGGTTAAATACCATCACATATTGAATGCATGTCGTATGCTGAAGATTTGCATGAGCACTGGCGGCTCAAAAAGTACAAATATAAATTATTGTGTTTGCCAAAACAGTGTGATTTTCAAGAATCTAGACAATACTCTGTTAATGAAACTTATCATTGTTTATAAAAATACACATGCCTGCATTGATCATGTACAACTAGTATCCTGCCAGAATGAACATGATTGTAACTCCGTAGTGAGAGCACGGCGGCGATTCATTGTATACGAAAACTAAAAACAAACATCAATAAAAAAACAGCGCCTTAGCATAAACTTGGTTTCGCGAGGGACAATAATACCTGTGTCGTGCAGTAAGAGCATTAATGAAAAAAAGAATCTTTTTGGCACATCTCCTTACTATTGTATCCTTAATGTTTTTAGACATCTTAGAGATCTTGAAATTTCATGACCCTCTAACAGCGAACTGAATTTCACTACCACTTCCTGTTTACTACATGTTTACTATCATAGTATTAGGATGTAACTGCGATATGGTGGGAAACATCCGTTATCTGGGGTGATATATACTACCAAATGGCTTATTATAACACAATTCGTTGAAGTATTGGTTAAGGTATATAAAACTTTATTTATCTAATCTCAAATGAGAAACCAATGAACATTTTTTCTGTGCCACTCAATCAGAATCATATAACACCCCAAGTCATGTGAATGTTTACAATCACAACTGCTGACCAGAGCAGACCTCATAAACCTGATTAACCACGCCTCCACCGCCATATAGGCCTAATTGCTGGCCGGCAGGATATTTTGGGTTATGCACGCCGGCCTTTAACAGTGTTCAGTTTCAAGTCTGTATTGTTTTTATAATGCCAAGGTCGAGTCCATTTTAAAGGTCAAAAGGTTAAGTTGGAGGAAAATACACTACCGATATAGCTTCTTTCTTTTGTTATTTAAAAACAATAATGAAGTGCTATGTAAGTGCTTTCATTTTTTTTTTTGAATGCACCATTTTTTGTAGCCATAAGGATATTCAAAACGGCGCCCAAAAAACAATATTCAGAATCATCTAAAACTGAATGATAACAAAAGTTGATAATAGGGTGTCAATCATTAAATTTTGAGAAAGTACAAAAGGTAAAACAATCAATGGTATATAACGAACTGTTCTTTTTTTGTCTGTAGTATATTGAAGTAATGACTAAATGCCAACGCGTGGTGTGGACCAAGAAGTCCAACATGGCGTTGAAGATTAACCTCCATTAACTGCCAATTCAGTACAATGTTATGTTTAAATGGAGAGGTGAATATTCACGCTAATGCTATTTCTCTTATAATGTTCTTCAAATTGACATATAATATTAACTTCTTCAAGGTCGACTCAATGTCAAGTTCATTCAAATGTCAAAAAATTAAAATACTAGTACTCCAAAAAAGTCATTTGTAAAGATAAAGCAATTGTCTTGTGAAAGGTGTTTGGATTATTTTTTGAATGCTTAAAAAAGTGTGGATAAACACCTCAAAAGGCTTGTTTGCGTCAAAAAAGGATTTTTTTTTTGAATTTTTTTATTACTAGTTTATGTGAACCATTTATGGAGAATGCTGCCAATTGCATTATAATAAACTGATATTTATCGGCCATCTTTGACGTAGTGTTGTATTATAGATAATGGAATAGTTGTGATAAAAAGTGATTCGCTATTTTCTGAGTAAATAATGTAATAAAAAGGGTTTAGATGTGATATCATTTTGAAATACTAAATGGTTCCAACCTATGAAAAAGAAGAGGTAGCTCATTAATCCCAGAAAACACACCAAATTGAAAGTAAACTCCATTTTTGCGCGGCCGCCTTTGACGCCATATTAAACTTGATAATGACCAAAAATGCTCACTCATTACATTTAAATCTACTCGTCCAACGTTAACAAAACATTATGATAATTTCGGACGAAAAGCCAACGTACATCGTTGAAAGAAGAAAAGACATGTTGGTATATTGTGAAGGCCAACTCGGAGGCAAACACACGAACATTTTCAATAAATAATCTATCACAACTTTTAGTATTCCCCAAGAGTGTATTTTGATACTGACCGTTAAAATGTAAACACCTCTTTCACAGCTTGAACCCTGAGCAGCTAAATACTTTAATATCAATATTTTATAAAGCTAAAAATACTTTCGATTATTTACATGTAAATATGTTAAACAAACAAAGGCTTATTAAACAGATTTATTTTGATATCTTATGACCTCATTAGAAGTAAAAACATATTTTAAAATTGAACTTTAAAATTTCAATTTAAAATGATAATACAAATTCAATATGTATTTATGAAAATATTTTTTCATACACGGAATGTTAGAACCATTTGTTCTCCTAAATTTATTCAATAGTACATCTCTTTTCATTGTCGACTGATTATAACTTGACTTGATCACGTAAAGAATAAAATATTGAATACGAGTAGATCACCTTCACTTATCGTGATCCAACGTTTTATTTTATGAATGCATTGCTATAAAACATCATTCATGTCTATGCTTATTGTTTCCTTGAACAGCAAATTTATTATTCTTCAAGCGTTGACATTAACACAACAAATGCTATGGTACAACCTAGTTAACAGTTGCATATGATTTATTCGTGTAAAAGATATGTTTGGGGGTTATTTGTAGAATGAGTTACAATCTTTTATCACATTATTGTTGTACGAACAAAATTATCTTTAGGTTTATTTACTATTACTTTATATATATTACTATTTTAAATGTTTATTAATAAGTGCTTAATGTCATATTATAGCATGCCAAAACATCACTTTGACATTTGACCAGCTCAGCATTGAAGAAAATAAAACACTGACGTTGACATGTTCTTTAAAATCAACTCAGGCGTTTGTTATTTTGAATTACAAAAAAAGAACCGGTGTTCCTGTAGATCAGAACAATTACATCCTCTTCAACAATGTTAATAATAATTGCACAGTTCTTCCTCAACTGGACGATAACATCGAAGTTCTTTCGGCCTGTTTTTGTAAAAATGCATTGACCTACACATGCGTCACAAAACCCCTAACAAGACACACCAGTGGTGATAGTTGGTTATGCATAGGAGCGGATGGAGCAAAAAGCGATATTGTGTACACCAGCCTCATAGGTAAGCAAGTGTCTCCTCCTTGGATATTATAATATAGATATTACATTTTCGTTCAAATGCATTTTCACAATTTACATAACAATCGTTAAAACGAGCTACAAGTAAACTGCATTTAATCATATTTCAGTACCAACTCAATCGGCAACAATACTGGAAGACATACAAGCAAAAATAGATACACAAGAAGGCGATTTGGTAAATCTTACTTGTGAGTCATATTTTAGTATTCCGGCAGCAAATATCAGTTGGTTTCTTGACAACAAAACACCGGCTGTGTACGGCGATGATAAACCAATTTCTTCTGCAATCAAAACAACAGTTAGTGAGAACACGGATAGGACGTACACAACTAAAAGCGTCCTGATATTTAATCCCCATAAAAATGAAGATGGTATGTCTCTTTACTGTAATGCAAGCAATTTGGACTCGCGGATTGCGACGAGTAGGAAACTTTTATTGAATGTGAGATGTAAGTAAATAACTTCTAGCTGCAAACAATACCAATAACGTTTTTTTATCATTATCTCTTACACGTGTGTTTAGTTTAATATTTGGGTATGTGCATGTAACGAACATGAAGTTTGTTTATTATAGACAAATAACTCAATATTAAAAACTTCGCCAACTTATTTCGAACAAAATTGTAGGTTTGCACGTTTGTTAATAAATCAGTTCGAAATAATGACCGTATCATCAACCAAATATTAGTAAGTATTTTGAAAGAGCGTTTCCTTAACAATGGAACACGTCATATAAAGAAATATAACATGAAATTAAAATATCTGCCGTGGCCATTCCTTGTGAAATATTTTACTAAAAATTAAATTATAGTCGTAGCGTATTGAAACCTTTAGTACAGTTATATGAGGTAATTTTGTGAAAGAGAAAGTCGCCATTATTGAAACAATTCAAAAGTGTAACTGTTACCATAAGCATGCTCATTTCTTCTAGATAAGCCAGATACTACAATTCTGATAAACAACAACGAAAGTTATATCGACTACTACATGATCCGGAATTCACTAACTATTCAAAGTTTACAATGTGACGTTCGTGGTGGTAATCCGCATGCAAATTTGACGTGGATGTGTTATGATGCAAATCAAACGCATTTCAACACGCTAATGGGTGCTACTAGTGTAATTATTTGGATGGCAGGGACGCATGGAGACTCAGAATGCACATGCACAGCATCACATATTCTTGGATGGTCTGCTGAAAAGAGAGTATCTATACACGTATTGTGTAAGTTTATTTTCATAATATGATTTAAAATACTGATAAATTGAAGTTTACTTTTTAATTGTATGTTGTATTTGAATACTGTATTACACAGTCAAATCATACTTTAGATAATGTTTCTCTAGATCCACCGTCTGAGCCGACCTGTGAGGTTGGAACGACGACAGTTAGTGGTGGACCCGTTAATATTACTATATTTTCAAACGTTACGATGGAATGCACAAGCGATGCTTATCCAGAACAAAGCACATTTGTATGGACGTTACCAAAAGGAACGGATGTAGTTGGAAACGAATTATTTCTACTTAACTTTCAAATGGATAACGAGGGGATATACAATTTGTATATTGAAAATACAATGACACCAAGCAAAGGAGACAAAATTGACGGAAGAAGAAATGTTTCATTTTTCCTCCGTGTACATCGTAAGATTGATTATAACTAACAGCTTGCTAAGTAACCACATGATATCACTAACCGAGCATATAATAATAATATGATATAATATTATATTGCTATTATTTAACATAGTATTGTTGAACTGTACACCTTATATAATAATGTAAATTGTATAGTAATTTTAGTAACATAATGAAAACTGATCTTTGCTTAGAAAAAAACTCAATGGGACGTAAAGATATTACTCATCACATAATTATAAACTTGAAGGCCAAAGTTAGATTGGAATTGTATTTGATTTTTTTTTCAATAATCAAACGATCTTTGTAATTCGCATTGTCGTCAGATAAAGGGTAACAATATATGTCTATGATTCTTCCACTTGAAAATCATTAATGGACATTGTTTCTTATACAAGGCATCTTTATCTTTACTTAAGTGTCATACAAAAGAACAATGACCAAATAAGTACCATATCCATAGTCGAAACTGTATTCATTTTCTTCCTTATGAAATACCAAACAAAAACTATTATCTCAAATCATTTATCACCGATCTTATTCCACCGTCTTCCTCACAGCACCAAGATGTTTTATAGCCAAGATGTTTGCTGTTTCATAAGGTGCCATTGATATATAAGTCAACTATAGTTATACGTTCTTTGAATATATCAAATGATTGAAGTGCTTTCTTTATAACAGAGTTCAAGTATTGGAAAGCATATATAAGTACTATGTATGCATTATTTGTTACTACATCCAATTCTAAAAATGTTTCTGCTTTATATAGATTAGGTTGACTAACTTGTGATAATAGGAGTGTTGTGTGAAAAGGCAATTTTCATTAGAAAAATGATTTAAAAAATAACTTTACAAAATAACCCTGACTTGGTGATGCTTATCTAGCACATTGTAACAATTTTGAGATTTATATTAATATACCGACGATGTAAAAGGAGAAGATGTTCTACGATTCAGGACAAGAAGATCATTAAATAGGTTAAAATGAGTCTTGTTAAACTCAGGTTTAAGCTTAATTTTAGTGGATACAATGAAATATTTCAAATCAATAAATTCATATTATGGCCCCATTTCTACTTTTAACATGTTCTTGGTTGGCATAAATTTTCTTGATTTTGCTTCCATTATGATCGCCACCTTTCATATTTGTTCCATATTTTTTGTGTGACTCTTGCTATATTCGATGTTTGTTATTGTTGTTCATGTTTTTGTTATTATTGCTTGTTTTTGTGTTGTTGTTGTTGTTTTTTTTTTCTTTTTTCTTTTTGTTTTTTTTCTCTTTTTTTTTGGGGGGGGGGGGGGGGCGATTAAGGAATATAACTCAATAAGAACCATTACCTACAATGTTGTTTAAGGACTATTCCAAGGGTTTTTATTTACCTTCTGTATATTTTACAATTAATTATTTCTAGAACTAAAAGTTTTTATTGTGACTTTGTGAGTACATTTGAAACCAAACACTTACACATACTATTTCATCGCTTGATAATTGAAAAATAATAGTTTATAGTTATCGAATATTTTTTAAGAGCTTTTATTAAAAATATTTTCTTACTTAAAAGTTCATGACCAATCCATTAGTTTTATATTTATGTGAAAGACTACAGAAACTAGCTCAGTAGCCAAAAGTTTCAACATAAATCCCGTTTAATGGGACAGGGTAAACGCCAAAGACATAGAACATAAAAACAATAGATCACACAAACGAAACATGGAACAACATCACAAAACTCTACAAACAACACAGTGCATATATACTATAGAAAAGAAACTTAAATTAAACACCAGTCGTCTATTTTTTAATTTTATAAAAATTCTAAAACAGCACTTGCATGTGGCACTTTTGAAATTTCTTATTAGCTCATTCTACATGTATAGTTTGGGAATAACTTTTTTAATCAACAAACAACCTTATTGTATACGCATTGATATTTAAACGTTTGGTTATTCTGCAAAGTTTGAGAAAATATAAAACTGTTTAACACATTTTATTTTTGGAATTGTCTTTACTGTGACTGACCGGTAGCATTTAGTTTGGTAAGTTTGTTGAAAGTATTAATTGGATAGGGTCACCGGTCGCTCCAGTTGCCTTAACAATATGTAATATTTTTTATCTGATTTAAAAAGTCGTTGTTCTGTTAAAGACTCGCAAAATACCGCTTCTAGCAAATGTTATCAGTGTAATTATTTTCATTATTTTTAAATAAATGTTTCGATCAAACTTTAACGTTTCAAGTTTCAACTATCAAAGGATCTCTTTTCAAGAATTTATTTATCATTCACTACAGCACTGCGGTCCGTATTTTGTAAAAAAAATGCAGTTTTTTTCTTTACTTAGGAATCATTATTTATGTCCTAATCATTCTTGGAAATTGAATAACGTTAAGTCATGTGAAACGAGGCATTGTTAGTATTAAACTTCTCATTACTGACAATTTCGATAAAAACCTAAACTGCAGTATTTATACTTTATTTAGTTTGTGCTACCCAAGGATACTTCTTCCAAGACACTTTTACCGATATTATTCTGGTTTGAAATGTGTTGAGGACAACTGTAGCTGCTTATTTTTTTTCAGATCCGCCAAAGATAACAAACCTTAAAACGACTCTGAAAGTTCTTGAAGGTGTTAACTTCAATTTATCTTGTGACGCGGAACCTGGAAATCCAAACTATACATTCTTTTCTTGGACTAGTAGCCACCAGCCTCAAAGAAATACAACTGATCAGCTACTCACCATTAATAACATATCTCGAACCGATGCAGGGGTGTATATTTGTTTTGCTCGGAATATAATGCACCCTACTGGATTTCCGATACAGACCGGAAGTGATAAGAAAAACGTTACTATTGATGTTCAGTGTACGTGTGTTGAGTTTATTTTTACGTTTAGGATATTGATATATTTGAATACTTTGTCTAAATATCATAGATGACTCGATTATAATATATGATCAGAATTAGAATACAAATACTTTTCCGTGTGGACTGTTTGTGTTTGTATCATTTATATCGACTAAAGAGGGCCTTTGATTGGACCATTGCATTTATATTATAACAATAAGAAATTTGTTTTAATCAATAATGATGTTTCATTTTCAGATCCAGCTACCCTTCCAATGTTCTACAGTTTTACGTGTACAAATTACAGCTTTGTTAATGGAGGATCTATTAAAGTTATTCTCGGTGAATCGTTGCGGATAAACTGTTCTGCAGGCGGAAATCCGTCACCAACATATTTCTGGTCTGAAGGAATAAAATCAAGCCAGCTTTACATCGCAAACGTTTCATTAAACCATGCTTCTAAGTATTTATGCACTGCCAATAATACCATGAACGATTCATACGGAAGCAGTGTTTCATCATCGATGACGTCGAGTTTTTATCTCGGTGTTTTGAGTAAGTAGGAACAAAAAAACACTTAGTATGTCCTTTTCATTTGTGGTGTTGTTGTTGATTTTAGACAAATTTGATACTGCCATATATTCTCCAATGTCTTTGGGATACATTGAGATCTACTTACGATATTACCTGTTCTTTTGGGATACCTGCAAGATGTATGTTCTTATGGTTAATACAAAAGACAAATTTGCTTTAGTTGGTGATGTAATTGTAGGTATAAACTTAATACTTTAGTCTAGTGCATCAAATTCATGTAACTGTTTCATACTAAGTGAATACATAGATTAAAGGTCAGTGATGTGCACTCCTGTCCTTCTGCGGTATTTGTTATCTAACGTACTGGTTTTGGTGTTAACGTTCGTATTAATCCCTTTCATATAATGAAACATCTATATTTGATTTTCGCCATATTTTATTTTTCATTTAAACGGTAAAATTTATAGATTAGGATTGTTTATAATTGGCGACCATTGTTTACCTTTTTGTGTAATGGTTATGGAGCTCTTTAAAATTTAATCAATCTTTGAGTTTTATCATTTGTTTACTATAACTTTGACAATGCTTTATAATTTTATTATTAATTCAGATTGTTGATCTCATTTTTTCACGGCTTGATGATAATTTAATAATTGGTCATACTCTTTTCATTAGCACCTCGTCGTTGAATGTCTTTAGCTCACACTTTCTTAAAGAATGATTCCTGATTCATGGTGCATTTAATCTATAACTTTAAATTCTTTTTAATATCTTAAAGTATGTACTTTAAGCAAAGAAGGTACTAGCGTTTATTATTTCATGTTTTGTATCTCGTATTTATAACTATGCATCTCTGTGAATCATCTATTTGCATAGAAACATCTAACCAAAACATTTGGAACCATCTAAGGTGCCGATTGGCTTCTATAATAATAGCACCTATAACTACTGTAATAGTTCACAAATGATTTTCAAAATCTAAGTAAAGTCTTAATAATCACAAGCTTGAACTGTTGCCAACCTCAATCTCATTTGTATTATGTTCATTATGACTGCCGTATTATTTCGATTACCGTGATATATGCAAAATAACAACATGCCCAGTTTTCGAACATAAGGTCGTAGGTAACACTGGTTGTCTTAACATTAGGTAATCTCTCGTGATATACTTATAGCGTATTTAAAAGTCTTAACTTAAGGCTCGCAACATCGGCGCTAGGAGAAGCTTAACAGTAGTGGCTTTATATTATTATCAATGAACAATTTTAATCAAACAGCACCTTTGTTTCATACCTTGTGCTCTAAACAAATCAACCTTCGACATTGCGCTTTCCTTTCGTGCCAGCCGGCGTTGTGTAACAGCTGTTGAAACTCGTACGTTATACGTCTGCAGTGAAGTAAAATAATATGTATTTTTGTTCATTAACTGTCGTGACAACTCTTGTAAGTTTTGGACTTTTCATTTTGGTAATATATAATTTTGCTGTTTTCATACTTTGGATGTGCTGCCATAGGGTGTGTCTCCACAAATGTACTTTTATGACTAGCTTCAAAAGTAACATTTGTTTTCAAAGTGTGATAAGGGATCAAATTGTATGTGCTGTGTCTTTCAGATCCACCCCAAATAGCAGATCTGAACACAACAATTGAGGTCCTGGAAGGTGAAAACTTCAGTGTAATTTGTTACGCAGAACCTGGAAATCCAAATGTCACATCATATTCTTGGTCAAGTGAAAACCCTGAAAGAAATACATCTGATAAATACCTGATCATACATGACATATCTCGAACCGATGAAGGCAGATTCACATGTTCAGTTAAAAATATGATGTACCCGACTGGGTGTCCACCAAAGATAGGAAGTGATGTCGAAAGCGTTTATGTCGACGTCCAGTGTATGTGTATTTGTTGTATTCTAGCCAATGACACAATTTCACTTCCGAGATTAAAAATTGTATAATAAGAATATGTCTAAACGAAAGAAAAAGATGATATTACATGCATTCATCGCACCTATACTTAACATTGTAAAGAGTTACCGTATAAGATTTCAATTTTATATACCTCTTCAATTAAATTTAATAAAAGAATATCGTTTTGTAATTGTATGGTTATTAGTTCTCTAATAATTCATTTTAATACGTTGATATGTAGCTGAACATTTCAAAGTATCATTTCTTAATATTCTAACATTTAAGATAAAGCGTCAATAACGAGGTTTGCAGCTCAGGAGCTTTCTGTTTATCATGGTGACAAACTCGTGTTTGCGTGTGAAGTTGATAGCGATCCACCTGCTAATATCACCATTTTATCACCTACTGGATCGTCGCTAAAATATGTTCATGGAATCAATCAGTTTCAATACATCAAGACAAGTTCGTGCTTAGAAGACATTGGGCAGTTCACTTGTGTCTCTGTAAACAAACACAATCGTAATCAACCAGACAGAAGTCATGTCACAGTGGATGTCAAATGTAAGTGATAACATTGTTTATGCGGTTCTCTCATTTTCGAGTACATTATGCTTTACTTACCGTTGTTAACACACTTCTGTGTGTTTCCTAATCGTGACGCAATCGATTACTGTAGCCGTAACAAACGCATTTTTAAGGACGCCATATGCTCTGCTTCTTCTCATTAGATTTGTTTATCTTTAAAAGTAAATTATAATTATTGTTTGCCCGAATATAGAACAGAAGCTTAATAAATGAATATTATTTGTAAAAGTCCTTGCATATAATTAGTCAGAAAACCTGTAAACAGGGACAAGTAAAGTGCGAATTGTACACTTTTCAGCAAAATCAAACCGGTATCGTCTCTTTGAATTCAAATATAACATAACATAGTGTATACAAGAATTGCAGCGTAAATACGCATCCTAATCTTTCATGGTAAATGGTCATTTATGAGTTAATAATCAGTGATTACTTTAAACATACTCATGTGACAAATTTAATAATGTTTCCTCCGGTATAACCGTTTTTCAACATATTCTTTGTATATCTTTCATACAGGTCGACGCATGCATGCACACATATGTTCGTAACTTTATTTTTGGGTTTTTTCAACAATGACTTGATTTCCATTTTGGGAGATATGTTGCAGTTAAAATGAATGAACTCTTTATTCATCTTGTTTATCTATATTGGTTAAACGTTTCGTTTATCATATCAAAATGATACAACTACAGATTACTCAGAAATAAAGGAATGTTAACATTTTACTCTTTTTGAAAATGAAATAATTTTTAGTAGAAACAAGATATTTTGTACTTTCCATTTTCTGTAAAAGAATGCTATCGGCGTCTACCCTCTGCCATTAAACGGGGTTTATGTTTAAACTTTTTCTATTGAGCTTGTTCTCTAGTTCATCACATTCGTGCTAACATTGCTACTATTGTATTTTTCACAGTGATGAGCAAAACAGTATTTTGCTTTAATATTATATCGGCCTAATTAAGAGGAGTTTTAACGTAAACATGATATCTTATAGTGACTTGGTGATGCAATACACAAAAAGAGATAACCCATCCTATTATTATATACAGGTGCTCCTATGTATCCGACTGACTACAACCCAATTACAACTATGACAGTAAGACCTGGTGAAAAGGTAGTTTTTAAGATAGAAATATTTTCGAATCCTCCACCTACCAACATAACATGGACCAACAGTTCAAGCACTATGCGGATGCCAGAAACAACAACACCTAACAGAGTTATTATCAACACTACAGATGACATTTCATCTTCGCTTATTATAACAAGCGTTGAACCCTGGGACTACGGTAATTACTCAGTAATGGTGGAGAACGAAATCGGAAGCATGATCGAAACGTTTCTTATTGTTGAAGACAGTAAGTGACGTTTATGCATAATTACGTTATTCTTTTACTTAAATGTCATCGACCTAAGCAAAATATATATTCTTAATCTAATCGTACTGGTATTGCAGTGTTTACTTACTAAATATAACTTAAGAAGTCAATACTTTTAACATTTCATATTTTTGGTATCTTGTATGTCACAGTCAAATAAAAAATAACTTCTCTAGTAAAATGGTATTTCAAAATATAAGTGACATGTAAGCAACAAGGTTTCGAAAAGGTCAAGCTCAGTGACCATTTAATTGACAAGATATCAAAGAAGGTATTGTAACTTGTCAATACTATCCGGCGATGGTTTTCCGTTATATTTGGCCGAGCAACAAAATGTTGTTTTCAATGTACAGAGTCTAACCTTATAATTTGTCTTTTATGTAGGTAACTTGAAATTGTGAGTTACCTTTCATCATGTAAGGGCCTCTGATTAAAACAAACAACGATGGATGATGTTTGAACATATGTGCACATTTGGTCTGCATAACACAATCTTGAACGTTCGCAAAGATAAGCAAATGCGACAGGATGAAGATTGTTGACTTCCGTTCATAAGCAAAAAGATAGATAACAAGTTTGAATCATTGAAATACTTGGGGTTTACCTTTTTGTTATTTATTTTTATTTGTTTTATTGATAAGTTTCCTCAAGTTAATGCATACTTTGATAAGATTTACCTCTTGCGTTTTATCTTTATTAAGAATTGTTGGGATAAGAGTGAGGTTTGTGCACATAAACTGGTTTAAACCCCCAGTAAATTTACATTTTACTGATCGTTCCAAGGCGGTACCTAACAATTCTTGATAAACATACCATATATATATATATATAGTATACTATATACTATATATATATATATATATATATATATATATATATATTATATATATAATAATATATATATATATATATATCTACTTAGGGCATTAAGGAGACCGTATGTATTTTACGGCATTAAGGAGACAATTTGTATATTTTTTGTTTTATACTTTATTTTGCTTTTTTGTTGATAATTTAGTATTGAAATGATCATTTATTATGTGTACAAGATTTAGGCTTCTTAAATTAATTAACAAAAAATATACGTAATTTGCGGTCTCCTTAATAATTTGTAAGTATGTTGCAGGTTTTAAGGGGACAGGTATATATGTCGAAGGGTTTATGGAGACCAGTGTATATATTATATTTTTTGAGGCATTAAGGGGACCATCCATATTTTATGGCATTAGGGGGACAAATTATATATATCTTACTTTTTGACCAGTTATTTTTATATAATTGTGTGTAATAAATCCACAAACAATGACCGGTCGAAACGGGAGGACTGCAAATTTCATAGGATATTCATCAGAAATCTTTTACAGACCATCTCATTCATTAAATGAAATTCAGCTTCAGTCACTTGGTATGTGTACCGTTTGATAAACAAAAAATATAATGGCCAGGGGCGGATCCAGGAATTGTCGTTAGAAGGGGGCGTTACTAAGGGGCGTTTGCAGGAGGATTGAGGGTTACTCAATCAAGAAATTTTTAACAATTTGTAGTCGGAAATGATGCATTATGTGCGTATTTATTTTCTTCTCATATATTGACACAAAAAGTAAACTTGGACGATTTTAAAGGCAGCGCACGCCGATTGCGCCCCATTCTCAATCCGCTAGTGAATGGTGACTTAATATTTGATATATTATGGTTAAATAGAACTTTCAGTTGAATTATATAGAAACTGTAAATGCTAAATACAAGTTCTGTGCTTGTAAAAACAATAAAAGTTTCGTCTGCACAGGAATGTGTCTGTTAACGCTTGAACAGTTAGCTCATGATTAAAGAACATTGTTCATTGGGTTCATTGTGACCCATGGAAGTTTTTTTTATTAAATTCCAACTTCCCCTTAAATTTTACTTGCCTAAAACTTTAACCTAAGTCAATCAGGGGCCATAACTTGTATTATGGAGTTATGTAACCTCATTGGCTGATGGTCCTGAACAATTGTGTGAAGTATTAAGTCAATTGAATGAAGGGTATAGAACGCCTTAACCAATAGGCTACGGAGACGGTTTTAATGCATGTACTCAATTGCAGATTCAGGGGGGGGGGGGTCGGTCCCAGCGCGCGCGCCGTCCCCCACCCCTTTGAATCGTCCGTTTATAATACGTTCTCAGTCAATATCGGGAAAAAAAAATATTAAGATAAAAATGCACTATTTCGGACTATAAATTAGGGGAGTCTAACCCCCACCCCGGTCCAACATTTTAAGCCATTCAATTTCTGTTCTGAGGGAGGGGCGGATGTGGAAAGATTAAGCCCATGAGTTTCACGTACCCCTTCTTAAGTCAATTCCTGGATCTGCCACTGATATCTGTAATCAGATTTGTTGTTTCATAATGTTATAGTTCCTTTAAACAGTTTAAACCTTTTATGGCATCAAAATAAACAGACGCATGTTCAGTAAAAACATACTCTGTATACAACGTTCTCGTACTCCAGAGCGATGATGCTATGCATTATATTTATCATCATCTGACTGACTGAGTAACTGCCAAAACTTTTCCGTTTAAAGAGACTCTCTCATGTTTTGGCACCAAACATATTTTTCCTCGTAATGCATCTGAAAACACTTACATGTATATTTATTTTACTCCTTGGTACTGAAATTGCAGAAATAATAGTAACCAGGTTGATTTTCTTTTATACTTCAATTGCATTTTTAAAAAACGATTAAAGTATTAAAAATTAATCTTGTTCAAGTTGGGAGCAAGCACATGGGGGTGCAGATAACACATAGAATAAAAAACGGATCGCTTATCCACTCGCCCACAGGGACTCATACTAAGGTGTTGAATATTTTAACCTTAATGGAAGTTATTGGTTTATCACGTGATTATGTCAATCAACTGATTGTGCAACAGCCTTTTGTTGAATCGGGTTAGTAACGCATTCAAAATTTTGGACTTCAAAGACTATATTTTAGCACATATCAACATTTATTGAAGGGTTTCAGCCATCAATAGCTTGGCTTTAACACTTCGTTTGATTCGCCATACTTTATTTCGTAATAACAATCTATAAAATCCAAGTAAAAGATGCATTTTCAAAACACTTAACGCTTCGCTTATATTCACTCAAAAACTCATGTTCGAAAGATTTAAAAAAAGTATGTCATAATCATATCCTCTTTAGCGGCTGAGTTTCTTAATATTTAAATCTCTTATAAATTTGCCAAATAAAATTCAACATGGGTAAACAATTATAACAAATAACGTATTTTATGTATTGCAACATATTTATAAAAAGATAAAGTCAATTGAATCAAATGAACATTTTCAATGTACTTTCTTTCTCGCGGAAAGTGGACATTTCATCTTACTCCAACAAGTGTGGGGTATGGTTGATTCTCTTCGTGACTGAAATCAACTTTTTAAACACTTGGTGCATTTCAAATCTAGTCCATATAAACAGCCCCTTCAGATTCTTTGACGATTGCATTTCCATGGGAGATCACTGCGTATGATAAACATACAAGTGTTGTTTAGCCACACTGTGGTTTCAATTATGTCAGGGGCGTAGCTACCCCTCTATTCATGTGAATTCATAAATGTGCTGGGGGGTTCAGGGGCGTGCCCCCTCAGAAAATTTTGAAAACCATGGTGCAATCTAGTGCATTCTGGGCGTTCCGATGTGCATTATTTAGTACTGGAAAATAACCAGTTTTAGATTCATGTAGTCAAGTTCGCATACTGCAACTTTGGTTGATTTTTTTTTGTTCAGAATCATGT